>NC_069502.1:3811750-3831750 GCF_027579735.1 Bombina bombina | reverse complement strand
CCGAAACATGTTAGCAGTGGTATGCTATCTACCTGTCACTGTGGGATGCTTCCCAGATTTTTAAACTTTTTTCTTTAATAAAGATCACTGTTTTTATACACAACGGCTCCTCATCTTCAACTGTTCACACACACATATACATACATACATATGTTCATACATACACATTACTACAAATATATACATAAACACATATTTATGTACACACGCATATACATATAAACACATATATGCACATACACATATACATACATACACACATATATATGCACATACACATATACATACATACACACATACATATGTACACACATACACATAACTACAAATATATACATAAACACACACATATATATATATATATATATATATATATATATATATATACACACATATACATACATACATACATACACACATACATACATATGTACACACATACACATAACTACAAATATATACATAAACACATATATATGTACACACGCATATACATATAAACACATGTATGCACACACACACATACATATGTACACACTAGACATGTACGGTTCGTTTCGGATTTATTCGGAAATTCGGAAAATTAAGTAAATTCGGAGATTTGGATCGATTCGAATTTCCGAATTAAAATACTTCCGAATCTACCGAATGAATCCGAAATAGCTGCCGTATCTCCGAATAAATCCGAATGAGCTCGGTAAAATTTGGCATTTCCCCCTGGCAAACAATGTGGAGTTTTGGCTGAAAAAAAAACTAACACCGCAGCCCCATTGTTTCCTATGGGGAAACACTAAGTCTGCACCTAACACCCTAACATGTACCCCGAGTCTCTAAACACCCCTAATCTAACACTTATTAACCCCTAATCTGCCGCCCCCGCTATCGCTGACACCTGCATTATCTTATTAACCCCTAATCTGCCGACCGGATATCGCCGCCACTATATTAAATGTATTAACCCCTAAACCGCCGCACTCCCGCCTCGCAAACACTATAATAAATTTCATTAACCCCTAATCTGCCCCCCCCCCAACGTCGCCGCAATCTAACTACAAGTATTAACCCCTAATCTGTCAACCGGACACCGCCGCCACCTACATTATAGCTATTAACCCATTATCTGCTGTCCCTTACAT
The DNA here is from genome assembly GCF_027579735.1 of Bombina bombina. Classification (NCBI taxonomy): domain Eukaryota; kingdom Metazoa; phylum Chordata; class Amphibia; order Anura; family Bombinatoridae; genus Bombina; species Bombina bombina. The sequence continues at coordinate 3,830,614 of NC_069502.1, read as the reverse complement.
CGCCGACCCCTACATTATAGTTATTAACCCCTAATCTGCCCCCCAACGTCGCCGCAATCCTAACTACAAGTATTAAACCCTAATCTGCCGACCGGACATCGCCGCCACCTATATTATAGCTATTAACCCCTAATCTGCTGTCCCTAACATCGCCGACCCCTACATTATAGTTATTAACCCCTAATCTGCCCCCCCCCCACGTCGCCTCAATCTAACTACAAGTATTAACCCCTAATCTGCCGACCGGACACTGCCGCCACCTACATTATAGCTATTAAACCCTAATCTGCTGTCCTTAACATCGCTGACCTCTGCATTATAGTTATTAACCCCTAATCTGCCCCCCCCCCAACGTCGCCGCAATCCTAACTACAAGTATTAACCCCTAATCTGCCGACACGGACACCGCAGCCACCTACCATTATAGCTATTAACCCCTAATCTGCTGTCCCTAACATCGCGGACCCCTACATTATAGTTATTAACCCCTAATCTGCTGTCCCCCCCCCAACATCACCACAATCTAACTACAAGTATTAACCCCTAATCTGCCGACTGGACATTGCCGCCACTATAATACATGTATTAACCCCTATACCACCACACTCCCGCCTCGCAAACACTATAATAAATTTTTATTAACCCCTAATCTGCCCCTCCCTAACATCGCCGCCCACCTACCTACAATTATTAACCCCTAATCTCCTGCCCCAACGTCGCCGCTACTATAATAAGGTTATTAACCCCTAAACCTAAGTCTAACCCTAACCCTAACACCCCCTAACAATACCCCCCCACATTACAACCCACCACATAGGTGGTGGGTTGTAGTGTGGGGGGGGGGTATTGTGTTTTTTTTTACAGGCCAAAGAGCTGTTTTCTTTGGGGCATGCCCCGCAAAAAACCCTTTTAAGGGCTGGTAAGGTAATAGAGCTGTTAACTTTTGTAATTTAGTATAGGGTAAGGCATTTTTTTTATTTTGGGGGGCTTTGTTATTTTATTAGGGGGCTTAGATTAGGTGTACTTAGTTTAAAATTCTTGTAATATTTTTTTATTTTTTGTAATTTAGTGTTTGTTTTTTTTTGTACTTTAGTTTAGTTTATTACATTGTATTTAATTGTAGGTACTTGTAGTTCATTTATTTAATGATAGTGTAGTGTTAGGTTTAAATGTAACTTAGGTTAGGATTTATTTTACAGGTAAATTTGTATTTATTTTAGCAAGGTAGTTATTAAATAGTTATTAACTATTTAATAACTATTGTACCTAGTTAAAATAAATACAAAGTTGCCTGTAAAATAAATATAAATCCTAAAATAGCTACAATGTAACTATTAGTTATATTGTAGCTATAATTAATAGCTAGTAGGGGGCTTAGATTAGGTGTAATTAGTTTAAAATTATTGTAATATTTTATTATTTTTGGTAATTTAGTGTTTGTTTGTTTGTTTTTTGGTACTTTTCTGATGGATGGAAGACCTCTTCTTGCCCCGCTTGGATGAAGACTTCTGCCGGTCTGGATGTCCTCTTCTGCCCCATCGGATGAAGACTTCGGCCCAGCTGGGTGAACACGACTCAAATAGGGAGATCTTCAGGGGGGTAGTGTTAGTTTATTTAAGGGGGGGTTTGGGTTAGAGTAGGGGTATGTGGGTGGTGGGTTGTAATGTTGGGGGTGGTATTGTGGGTTTTTTTACAGGCAAAAGAGCTGTTTTCTTTGGGGCATGCCCCGCAAAAGGCTCTTTAAGGGCTGGTAAGGTAATAGAGCTGTTAACTTTTGTAATTTAGTATAGGGTAGGGCATTTTTTTATTTTGGGGGGCTTTGTTATTTTATTAGGGGGCTTAGATTAGGTGTAATTAGTTTAAAAATTCTTGTAATATTTTTTTATTTTTTGTAATTTAGTGGGGTTTTTTTTTTGTAATTTAGTGGGGGGGGTTTGTACTTTAGTTTAGTTTATTTAATTGTAGATAATTGTAGGTACTTGCAGTTAATTTATTTAATGATAGTGTAGTGTTAGGTTTCATTGTAACTTAGGTTAGGAATTTATTAATTTTACAGGTAATTTTGTAATATTTTAACTAGGTAGCTATTAATTAGTCAATAACTATTTAATAACTATTTAATTGCTATTGTACCTGGTTAAAATAAATACAAAGTTGCCTGTAAAATAAATATAAATCCAAAAATAGCTACAATGTAACTATTAGTTATATTGTAGCTATATCAGGGTTTATTTTACCGGTAAGTATTTATTTTTAAATAGGATTCATTTATTTAATTAATTTAATGATAGTGGTAGTGTTAGGTGTAATTGTAACTTAGGTTAGGATTTATTTTACAGGTATATTTGTATTTATTTTAACTAGGTAGTTATTAAATAGTTATTAACTATTTAATAACTATTGTACCTAGTTAAAATAAATACAAAGTTGCCTGTAAAATAAAAATAAACCCTAAGATAGCTACAATTTAACTATTAGTTATATTGTAGCTAGCTTAGGGTTTATTTTACAGGTAAGTATTTAGTTTTAAATAGGATTCATTTATTTAATTATAGTAAATTTATTTCGTTTTTATTAAATTATATTTAAGTTAGGGGGTGTTAGGGTTAGACTTAGGTTTAAGGGGTTAATAACCTTATTATAGTAGCGGCGACGTTGGGGGCGGAGATTAGGGGTTAATAATTGTAGGTAAGTGGCGGCGATGTTAGGGAGGGCAGGATTAGGGGTTAATAAAGTTTATTATAGTGTTTGCGAGGCGGGGGGGGAGTGCGGCGGTTTAGGGGTTAATACATTTATTATAGTGGCGATGATGTCCAGTCGCCAGATTAGGGGTTAATACTTGTAGTTAGGTTGCGGCGACATTGGGGGAGGAGGGCAGATTAGGGGTTAATAACTATAATGTAGGGGTCGGCGATGTTAGGGACAGCAGATTAGGGTTAAAAGCTATAATGTAGGTGGCGGCGGTGTCCGGTCGCAGATTAGGGGTTAATACTTGTAGTTAAGATTGTGTCAACGTTGGTGGGGGGCAGATTAGGGGTTAATAACTATAATGTAGGGGTCGGCGATGTTAGGGACAGCAGATTTAGGGGTTAATAGCTATAATGTAGGTGGCGGGCGGTTTGTCCGGTCGGCAGATAAGGGGTTAATACTTGTAGTTAGGATTTCGGCGACGTTAGGGACAGCAGATTAGGGGTTAATAACTATACTTGTAGGGGTCGGCGACGTTAGGGACAGCAGATTAGGGGTAATTAGCTATAATGTAGGTGGCGGGCGGTGTACCGGTCGGCAGATTAGGGGTTAATACTGGTAGTAAGATTGTGTCACGTTGGGGGGGCAGATTAGGGGTTAATAACTATAATGTAGGGGTTGGCGATGTTAGGACAGCAAGATTAGGGGTTAATAGCAATAATGTAGGTGGCGGCGGTTGGTCCGGTCGGCAGATTAAGGGGTTAATACTTGTAGTTAAGATTGTGTCAACGTTGGGGGGGCAGATTAGGGGTTAATAACTATAATGTAGGGGTCGGCGATGTTAGGGACAGCAGATTAGGGGTTAATAGCTATAATGTAGGTGGCAGCGGTGTCCGGTCGGCAGATAAGGGGTTAATACTAGTAGTTAGGATTTCGGCGACGTTAGGGACAGCAGATTAGGGTTAATACTATAATGTAGGGGGGTCGGCGACGTTAGGGACAGCGCAGATTAGGGGTACTTAGCTATATGTAGGTGGCGGCGATGTCTGCCGGTCGGCAGATTAGGGGTTAATAGCTATAATGTAGGTGGCGGCGGTTTCCGGTCGGCCAGTTTAGGGGTTAAATAATTTTATTATAGGGTTTGCGATGTGGGGGGGGGAGCTTGGTTTAGTGGTTCATGGGTAGTATATGGGTGTTAGTGTAGTAAACATACTGAATTTCGGAACCGAATCGACCGAATAGAATTGACATACAGCCGAAATTTATTCAAATCTGAATAAATCCAAAATAATTTATTTGAATCCGAATAAATCCGCAACGAACTTCATTCAAATTTTGCCGAATTCGATTTGATCCGATCCGAAATTGGAAAGTCCGAATCGATCCGAAACCGAAAACGAACCGAATTTTTAGCCATGCACATGTCTAGTACACACACATTCACATACATAATATATTACATACACATACATATGTACACACGCATATACATATAAACACATATATGCACACACACACATACATATGTACACACACATTCACAACATACATATATAAACATACACATACATATGTACACACACACACCTATAAAACACATATATGCACATACACATATATACATACACATTACATATGTACACACACACACCTATAAACACATATATGCATACACACATACTGTAGTGCCCCAGGGGTAATTGTTGTGTGTGCTGATTCTGTGTCACCCTGAGATACTGGGTGGGTTGCTGTAAATGTCCTTTCATGTGTATCACATACAGACAAGGATGTTATGTGGCATAGGACACATACATATATACACACACATGCACAAGCATACACATATTTGCATACATATATACACATATTTTCATACAACATACATATTAACACAGATACACACATACACCTAAAAAACACATATATGCATACACATACACATTTACATACACATGCACATACATACACACATACCAATAAATACACATAATAACATATATATATATATAGATATATATAATATATATACACATACATTTGTACATGCACATGCATACACATATACACATACATATGTACACTCACATGCACATACATACACACGTACACATAAATACACATATAAACATATATATATATATATATATATATATATATATATATATATTATATATATATATATACGCATACATATGTACATGCACATACACACACATATACACATACATATGTACTCACACATGCACATACATGCACATATACACAGACATATATACTTACACACTTAGAAAACACACATACACATATACACATACATGCACATATGCACATACATATATACTTATACACATACATACAATACCTTTGAGTCCTTCTGAATCCAACACCTTGTCATTTACCATATCCCTTTAAATCACTGATAAAATACATTTGTTAATAATAACCTTAATGTTACATTTAAAAAATATTTATCTGTGTGAAATACTTAAATATGTTTTACATGTGTATTTATTTAGCTCTAACACTTTAGGACCTATCTATCAAAGCGTCAACTATGTTGCATTCGCGGGATTAATATGCTCGTCCAACATCGCCAAACATCGTGGCACGCTCTCCTTATTTATAAAAAAAGCCGTCAAAACACACATACCAAGTACTGGGTGATGACCATTGGACTGTTGTTAAAAAGCAGTCATAGATCACGCCTCTATTCGGCTTTTTCCCAACTTCATTTATACCATTTCACTAATGCCGCCACTATACAAAAATGTTACCCCTATCCCGCCCTCTCCCCGACACCACCGCTACCTAAATCAAGTTATTAACCCCCTATCCCACTGCTCCCCAACACCGCCGCAACCTAAATAAACTTATCAAAACCTAACAACCCCTTAACTTTAAATTAAAATTACAATATCCCTATCTTCAAATAAATTAAAACTTACCTCTAGAATTAAAATAAACTAATTGTAAACTATTAATTAACCTACCCTAAACTATTATACAAAATTAAGTTAAACTACCAATTAAATAAACTAAATTACATATTAAAAAACATAACCTACTAAAATTATTTAAATCTACAAATAAAATATTATTACAAAGTCCTAAAGTACAAAAAAATAAATAAAAAATATTACACCTAATCTAATAGCCCTATCAAAATAAAAAAGCCCACCAAAATAAAAAAAAAACCCTAGCCTACAATAAACTACCAATGGCCCTTAAAAAGGGCCATTTGCGGAGCATTGCCCCAAAGATACAGCTCTTTACTTGGGAAAAAAATACAAACACCCCCCAACAGTAAAACCCACCACCCAAACAACCCAACCAAATAAAAAAAACTATCTAAATAACCTAAGCTACCATATGCCCTGAAAAGTGGCATTTGCTTACAAAGGTTTAGGCACAATATACTGTACTACAGAGAGACATGAAACTATACACTTCAGCAGTTACTTGTGTACAAAGGCTTAGGCACTTAAAAGGGCATTTAGCTATTTTATTGCCCAGACTCCTAAAAATAAAACCCACCCAAAAAAAAACCTTAAAAAAAACCAAACACTAACCCCCCAACGATCCACTTAGAGTTTTGAAGTCCCGCTTGAAGGATCTATCAGCCGGCAAAGTCCTTATCCAGGCGGCAAGAAGTCTTCATCCATGCAGCAAGAAGTCTTCATCCATGCGGCAAGAAGTCTTCATCCAGACGGCCTCTTCTATCATCATCCATCCGGCATGGAGCGGGTCCAATCCTAAAGAAATCCGGCACGGAGCATCCTCCTCATACGGTCACCCGCCGTACACTGGAACTTCAATGCAAATGACTCCATCAAAGATGGTGTCCCTTGCATTCCTTTTCGTTTGAAAGATTTCAATCAGACAATAGCAATTAGAGCTGCTAAAATGCTGTTGGCTGTTCCAATCAGCCAATAGGATTGAGCTTTCATCCTATTGGCTGTTCCCAATCAGCCAATAGATTTTGAGCTCTCATCTATTGGCTGATTGGGAAAAGAGCCAATAGGATGAAGAGCTCAATCATATTGGCTGAATGGAACAGCCAATACGATTTTAGCAGCTCTAATTCCTTTTGGTTGATTGAAATCTTTCAGCCAATAGGAATGCAAGGGATGCCATCTTTGGCGGTTGACCGTATGAAAAGGATGCTCCGTGCCGGATGGCTTCAGGATGGACCCGCTCCACGCCGGCTGGATGAAGATAGAAGAGGCCGCCTGGATGAAGACTTCTTGCCGATGGATGAAGACTTCTTACTGCCTGGATGAGGACTTCGGCCAGCTGGATTGGATCCTTCAAGCAGGACTTCAGAACTGTAAGGTGGATAGTCGGGTTGTTAGTGTTAGTTTTTTTTAAGGGTTTTTGAGTGGGTTTTATTTTTAGATTAGGGTCTGGGCCCGTAAAATAGCTACATGCCCTTCTAAGGGCAATGCCCATACAAATTGCCCTTTTCAGGGCAATGGGTAGCTTAGGTTATTTTAGATATTTTTTTTTTATTTGGGGATGTTGGTTGGGTGGTTGGGTTTTAATGTTGGGGGGTTGGATCTTTTTTTCCAGACAAAATTGGTGATATCTTTGGGGCAATGCCCCAGAAAAGGCCCTTTTAAGGGCCATTGGTAGTTTATTGTAGGCTAGGGTTTTTTTATTTTGGGGGGGCTTTTTTATTTTGATAGGGCTATTAGATTAGGTGTAAAAAATATATGTTTTCGATATTTGGTTTGTTATTTTTTGTAATTTAGTGTATGTTTTTTTTGGTAACTTAGTAGGGTTTTTTTGTACTTTAGGACTTTGTATTAATGTTTAATTGTATATTTAAATCATTTTAGTAGGTTAGGTTTTTTAATTAATTTATTTAATTGGTAGTTTAATGTAATTGTTGTATAATAGGTAGGGTAGGTTATTTAATAGTTTAAAATTAGTTTATTTTAATTCTACAGGTAATTTTTAATGTATTTGAAGATAGGGATGTTGTAATTTTAATTTAAAGTTAAGGGGTTGTTAGGTTTAGGGGTTAATAGATTAATTTTCAGCCAGATTATGAGTTTTGCGTTATGATTGCCGCGCTGCCAACTTGCAAGTTATTTCCACAGCTCACCTTTAACAGCTCTGATATTACAGGTTTGCAAAACCCGGCATTAGCAGGCAATATTGCAGCTTTGAGCTTCTTTGAGCTCCATATTGCACCCAAATACCAGCGCTGCAGTGAGCTGGTTTTATGTGCTCGTGCATGATTTCTCCATAGACATCAATGGGGAGAGCCGGCTAAATAAAAGCCTAACACCTGCAATAATGCAGCGTAATGCTCTGTAACACAGCCCCATTGATTCCTATGGGGAAAGAAAACGTTTTGTTTAAACCTAACACCCTAACATAAACCCTGAGTCTAAATACCCCTAACCTGCTGCCCCCGACATCGCCACAACCTACATTATACTTATTAACCCGTAATCAGCTGGCCCCGACATCGCCGCCAACATACATTATACTTATTAACCCCTAATCTGCCGCCCCCAATGTCGTCGCTAACTACCTACACTTATTAACCCCTAATTTGCTGCCCCCAATGTTGCCGCCACTATACTAAAGTTATTAACCCCTAAACCTAACCCTAAGTTTAACCCTAACACCCACTAACTTTAATATAATTAAAATAAATCTAAATAAAAATTACAATTAATACCTAAATAATTCCTATTTAAAACTAAATACTTACCTATAAAATAAAACCTAAGCTAGTTACAATATTACTAATAGTTGCATTGTAGCTAGCTTAGGTTTTATTTTTATTTTACAGGTAAGTTTGTCTTTATTTTAACTAGGTAGACTAGTTAGTAAATAGTTATTAACTATTTACTAGCTACCTAGTTAAAATAAATACAAATGTACCTGTAAAATAAAACCTAACCTGCCTTACACTAAAACCTAACATTACAATATAAATACATAAATCACATTGTGTAAATACAATTAACTAAATTACAAAAAATAAAAAAGAAATTATGAAATATTTAAACTATTACACTTAATCTAATAGCCCTATAAAAATAAAAAGCCCCCCCAAAATAAAAAAAAAAAACTCTAGCCTAAACTAAACTGCAAATAGTCCTTAAAAGGGCCTTTTGTGGGGCATTGCCCCAACGAAATCAGCTCTTTTACATGTAATAAAAAAATACAAACAACCCCCCCAACAGTAAAACCCACCACTCACACAACCAACCCCCCAAAATAAAATAAAAATCCTATCTCAAAAACCTAAGCTCCCCATTGCCCTGAAAAGGGCATTTGAATGGGCATTGCACTTAAAAGGGCTTTTCACTTTTTTACATTGCACAAAGTCCCTAATCTAATAATAAAATACAGCCAATAAACCATTAAAAAACCTAACACTAACCCCAGAAGATCCATTTACAGTATTTGAAGACCGGACATCCATCCTCATCAAGCCGCCGGGAGAAGTCTTCATCCAAGCGGGCAGAAGTCCTCAACGAAGCTGGGAGAAGTCTTCATCCAAGCGGCAAGAAGTGGTCCTCCTGGCGGGCAAAAGTCTTCTTCCAGATGGCATCTTCTAACTTCATTCTTCCGACGTGGAGCGGCTCCATCTTCAAGACATCCGGCGTGGAGCATCCTCTTCTTTTTACTGAAGAATGAAGGTTCCTTTAAGGGACGTCATCCAAGATGGCGTCCCTTGAATTCTGATTTGCTGATAGAATAGCCAATCGGAATTAAAGTTAAAAAAATCCTATTGGCTGATGCAATCAGCCAATAGGATTGAGCTTCAATCCTATTGGCTGATCCAATCAGCCGATAGGATTGAGCTCACATTCTATTGGCTGATCGGATCAGCCAATAGGATTGAAGCTCACTTCTTGCTGCTTGGATGAAGACTTCTCCTGGCTTCATTGAGGACTTCTGCCTGCTTGGATGAAGATTTCTCACGGCTTGATGAGGATGGATGTCCGGTCTTCTAAAACTGTAAGTGAATCTTCAGGGGTTAGTGTTAGGTTTTTTTAAGGGTTTATTGGTTGGGTTTTATTTTTAGATTAGGGTCTTTGGGCAATGTAAAAGAGCTAAATGCCCTTTTAAGGGCAATGCCCATCCAAATGCCCTTTTCAGGGCAATGGGGAGCTTAGGTTTGTTAGATAGGATTTTATTTGGGGGGGTTGGTTGTGTGAATTTTACTGTTGGGGGGATTGTTTGTATTTTTTTACAGGTAAAATAGCTGATTTCTTTGGGGCAATTCCCCTCAAAAAGCCTTTTTAAGGGCTATTAGCAGTTTAGTGTAGGCTAGGGTTTTTTTTATTTTGAGGGGGCTTTTTTATTTTGATACGGCTATTAGATTAGGTGTAATTAGTTTAAATATTTGATAATTTCTTTTTGATTTTGTGTAATTTATTTGTTTTTTTTTGTAATTTAGTTAATTGTATTTAATTAATGTAATTTATTTAATTGCAGTGTAATGTTAGGTGTTAGTGTAAGACAGGTTAAGTTTTATTTTACAGGTAAATTTGTATTTATTTTAACTAGGTAGTTAGTAAATAGTTAATAACTATTTACTAACAAGTCTACCTAGTTAAAATAAATACAAACTTACCTGTGAAATAAAATAACACCTAAGGTAGCTATTCTGATTTCATTTACTGATTTGCAAGATGACTGCCTTATGATGTAAAGTTAAACATGCAATCCAACTTACAGTTTAGTAGAATCCAGCAGAGTAGCTTAACTCAGACAAATTCCACAGCAGAGATTTATGAATCCTTCATGCTTTATTGTTGCAAAACAAGAATTCTGAGGTTCCAGAAGTGGTAATTGCCAGGTAAAAAGAATTTGCCTCTACAAAGCTATTAGCAGAGTTCTAGCAAACTTACACATTGAAAGTGAAACTAATTTACACACACAAGTGAAACAAAATGGAGGCAGGAAGTGACCTCAAAAAGGTCAGAGGTAGAACAGAGAATATACATTAAATTGAATACAATAATAAAACATAACACTAGAGGGAGCACAAGAACTAAAATAGCATTTAAAGATGTACATATGAATATATGGACAGAACACTCCCCGTCTGGTATCTGTAGATATCACTATATAAATCAACCAATAAACAATAAACATAAAAATGTTGATTGAAGTCTCTTTATCCATGAGATCTGCAAGACAAAGAAAGAGAGAAAACATGCAAAATGCAATTGCAAACATAAGTCCATGTTGTTTTCACATGATAATTCTTGAAGAGAAGCAGGGCTGGCACTGTCCCCTGTAGTCATCTCTCTATTGTAATCATTATAAATTGTCAACCAGTGTCTATGTTTATAATCACAGTCCATGTGAAATAGAAGAAGTACAACTTCTGTAATCCAAGAGCAGGTACACTGGTAAGAAGTGTAGTAGCTTGAAGATGGTTCTCTTTATCAGGTCCCACAAACTGAAATGTAGTACTGGTTGATGTTGTATCTGTAGTGTTTAACAAGAATTCGGGTCCTGTCAACCATGTCAATTTCATGAATTGTGCTGAAGTTAATGACCTGGTTGCAAGATCTGCAGTATTTTGGTTAGTAGGTACGTAATACCATTGCTCTGGTTTTGTAGATCTCCTGATGTGTTCTACTCGGTTGCTGATAAATCCTTCATGTGGTTTTTCTTCAATGTCAGTCACTTTTAGGTAGGCCACAGTTGCATTAGCTTCTGTAGATGCATCTGAGAAGATGTAGATCTCTGTAGCTGTTGATAGAGATGTAAAAGCATAACACCGTGGAATACAGAGCTTTTCAAGAGCCTTCAAAGAATCCTTCCACTTTTCCCAGGTCTGATGTCTCTCTGTAGGTAGTAAAGTATCGCAGGATTTTGACTCAGATGATTGGATCAGCCAATAGGATTGAAGCTCACCTTTTGCCGCTTGGATGAAGACTTCTCCTGGCTTCATTGAGGACTTCTGCCTGCTTGGATGAAGATTTCTCACGGCTTGATGAGGATGGATGTCCGGTCTTCTAAAACTGTAAGTGAATCTTCAGGGGTTAGTGTTAGGTTTTTTTAAGGGTTTATTGGTTGGGTTTTATTTTTAGATTAGGGTCTTTGGGCAATGTAAAAGAGCTAAATGCCCTTTTAAGGGCAATGCCCATCCAAATGCCCTTTTCAGGGCAATGGGGAGCTTAGGTTTGTTAGATAGGATTTTATTTGGGGGGGTTGGTTGTGTGAATTTTACTGTTGGGGGGATTGTTTGTATTTTTTTACAGGTAAAATAGCTGATTTCTTTGGGGCAATTCCCCTCAAAAAGCCTTTTTAAGGGCTATTAGCAGTTTAGTGTAGGCTAGGGTTTTTTTTATTTTGAGGGGGCTTTTTTATTTTGATACGGCTATTAGATTAGGTGTAATTAGTTTAAATATTTGATAATTTCTTTTTGATTTTGTGTAATTTATTTGTTTTTTTTTTGTAATTTAGTTAATTGTATTTAATTAATGTCATTTATTTAATTGCAGTGTAATGTTAGGTGTTAGTGTAAGACAGGTTAAGTTTTATTTTACAGGTAAATTTGTATTTATTTTAACTAGGTAGTTAGTAAATAGTTAATAACTATTTACTAACAAGTCTACCTAGTTAAAATAAATACAAACTTACCTGTGAAATAAAAATAACACCTAAGGTAGCTATTCTGATTTCATTTACTGATTTGCAAGATGACTGCCTTATGATGTAAAGTTAAACATGCAATCCAACTTACAGTTTAGTAGAATCCAGCAGAGTAGCTTAACTCAGACAAATTCCACAGCAGATATTTATGAATCCTTCATGCTTTATTGTTGCAAAACAAGAATTCTGAGGTTCCAGAAGTGGTAATTGCCAGGTAAAAAGAATTTGCCTCTACAAAGCTATTAGCAGAGTTCTAGCAAACTTACACATTGAAAGTGAAACTAATTTACACACACAAGTGAAACAAAATGGAGGCAGGAAGTGACCTCAAAAAGGTCAGAGGTAGAACAGAGAATATACATTAAATTGAATACAATAATAAAACATAACACTAGAGGGAGCACAAGAACTAAAATAGCATTTAAAGATGTACATATGAATATATGGACAGAACACTCCCCGTCTGGTATCTGTAGATACCACTATATAAATCAACCAATAAACAATAAACATAAAAATGTTGATTGAAGTCTCTTTATCCATGAGATCTGCAAGACAAAGAAAGAGAGAAAACATGCAAAATGCAATTGCAAACATAAGTCCATGTTGTTTTCACATGATAATTCTTGAAGAGAAGCAGGGCTGGCACTATCCCCTGTAGTCATCTCTCTATTATAATCATTATAAATTGTCAACCAGTGTCTATGTTTATAATCACAGTCCATGTGAAATAGAAGAAGTACAACTTCTGTAATCCAAGAGCAGGTACACTGGTAAGAAGTGTAGTAGCTTGAAGATGGTTCTCTTTATCAGGTCCCACAAACTGAAATGTAGTACTGGTTGATGTTGTGCTGAAGTTAATGACCTGGTTGCAAGATCTGAAGTATTTTGGTTAGTAGGTACGTAATACCATTGCTCTGGTTTTGTAGATCTCCTGATGTGTTCTACTCGGTTGCTGATAAATCCTTCATGTGGTTTTTCTTCAATGTCAGTCACTTTTAGGTAGGCCACAGCTGCATTAGCTTCTGTAGATGCATCTGAGAAGATGTAGATCTCTGTAGCTGTTGATAGAGATGTAAAAGCATAACACCGTGGAATACAGAGCTTTTCAAGAGCCTTCAAAGAATCCTTCCACTTTTCCCAGGTCTGATGTCTCTCTGTAGGTAGTAAAGTATCGCAGGATTTTGACTCAGATGAAAGCTGTCTAAGCAGAGATTTTCCTTGTATAGTCACTGGAGCTACAAACCCCAGTGGGTCATAAAGACTGTTAATAATTGATAAAACACCACGTATAGTGTATGGCTTTTCATCAGTAGAAACTTTGAAAACAAATTAATTAGTTGAAATGTTCCAATGTAGACCAAGACTCTGTTGTACAGGTGGTGTATCTGTACCTAGATCTAAGTCTTTGAGGTCTGTTGCATGGTCTGCTGGAAGAAAGGCTTTCAACACCTTGCTGCTGTTTGAGACTATTTTATGAAGCCTTAGGTTTGCTACAGATAGCATATTTTGTGTTCTTTTAAACAGATCAATGGCTTCTTCATCTGTCGGTACAGACTTGATTCCATCATCCACATAGAAGTCTCTTTCTACATATTGTCTGGCATCTGTTCCATATTCCATTTCACCTTCTTGAGCTGTTCTTCTTAGTCCATATATTGCCACTGCAGGTGATGGACTGTTGCCGAAAACATGCACTCTCATGCGATAATCTATTATCTCAGCACTAGTATCATTGTTGTGATGCCACAAAAACCTGAGGTAATTCCTATAGTCTTCTCTAACAATGAAACAATAGAACATCTGTTGTATGTCAGCCATGAATGCTACAGGTTCTTTCCTGAACCTGATCAATACTCCTAAGAGACTGTTAGTAAGGTTAGGTCCAGTAAGAAGAACACTATTGAGTGACATGCCTTCATACTGTGCACTTGAATCAAACACAACCCTTATTTGACCTGGTTTGTGTGGATGATAGACGCCAAATGAAGGAAGATACCAACATTCTTCACCTTCTTTTAGTGGAGGAGCTGGCTCTGCATGCTTATTTTCAAATATCTTCTGCATGAATGATACAAAGTGTTCTTTTATCTTCGGATCTTTCTTTAGAGTACGTTGTAAGGAAGAAAGTCTAGAGAGTGCTTGAACTCTGTTGTTGGGTAACCTTTGTCTTGGATTGCGAAATGGCAGAGGGGCTACCCAACTGTTTGAGTCATCCTTGTAAAACTCTTTGTCCATTAACTTGAGAAATTATTTATCTTCGATAGAAGGAGCTAGTTTATTGTCATGCTGTGTTGTGTGGAACACTGTACTTCCAATGTTGTCATCATCTGGTAAGGGAGTAACTATATCATCTTGACTGGCATAGTATGAATGTTCATAGATTCCAGGTTTCTCCCTTACATGGTAGTGATTTGGGCATGGCTCAAAGTAAGATGGACGTCCATTAATTAACACATTAGTTTTCAAGGAGTTAGTAATATCTGTTTTGTAGATTTTTCCTATACAGGCATCTCCAACTATTACCCAGCCAAGGTCAAGTCTCTGAGCGTATGGAGAATTATGAGGTCCATTACATTGCTGGCGTACCTTGTGTATTCTTAGAATGTCTCTACCAAGTAAAAGCAATATCTGGGCATTCTTCTCTAGAGCTGGTATGCAACTAGCTATGTGTTTCATGTGAGGATGGTAATGTGCTATTTCTGGCGTTGGAATCTCATCCCTGTTATCTGGAATTTGATTGCATTCAATAAGTGTAGGTAAAGGCAACTGTATACCATCTGTAATAGAAGCTATTATGAAATCACTAGCTCTTCTTCCTTTTGTTTCAAACTGACCTGCACATGTACCAAGGGTGTAAGATGAAGGATTACCATTTACGTTGAATATGTTGAAGAATTCAGTTCTAGCCAGTGATCGATTGCTTTGATCATCCAGAATTGCATACATTCTTACTGATTTATCAGGCTCTCCCTTAGGATACACTTTAACAAGACATATTTTAGAGCAGGACCTTCCACTAAGTCCTTCACCGCATATTTCAGTACATTTTGAAGCAACAGATGTTTTGTTTGTTGTCTCTTCTGCTTTCTCCCCGCCATGCTTTTCAGTAGGGGCAATACTTTCAAGTGGAAGGGAACTTGAAGACTCTGGGTGGAGAGCAAACACATGTCTGTCACTATTGCATTCTGAACATCTAATATTGGCTTTACAGTTTCTAGAAAGATGATCTGTTGAAGCACAGCACCTGAAGCATAGTCCATAATTTTTAAGAAGCTCTATGCGTTCTTGCAAAGGTTTTTCTCTAAAGCTACGACATTTCTTAAGTGGGTGAGGCTTCTTGTGCAATGGGCATTCTTGAATTAAATTCTTTAATTTCTCACTTTGCATTTCCTGTCTGGAAGGTGCTACATCTGTCTTTTGGACAAATACTGATTTCTTTGAGTTCTTGAATCTTGAAGTTTCTTTCTCATGTTCTGGAGAAGTCACCGCCCACTGATTTAATTCGGTTAAAGAGAAACTTGGATCATTTCTTGTCCTTGCTATGTCTTGGATGAACTTACTGAAAAAGGAAAAGGGAGGGAATGATACATTATTCTCTTGCTTGTATCTTGATCCTTGTGTTGCCCATTTATCTTGAAAAGCATGAGGTAACTTCGCCACAATTGGATTTACACCTTGTGCAGTATCAAGATAACACAGTCCTGATAGACATGGATCTGCTTTAGCTGCTTCTAGTTCCTAACTGTGACTTTTGGAAATTTTTGTATTTTCTTTAAAAGGGCATTTTCAATTACTTCTGGACTACCATAAGTCTGATCCAAATTTTCCCAAATCATTTTTAAACCTGCAACTCGGTTGTCTACATGGACAGCTCTGAGCCTCTTGACACGTTCTGCAGATTCAGCACCTAACCACTTTACCAGCAGATCAAGCTCTTCTCTAGCAGATATACCTAAATCTTCAACAGCAGTCTTGAATGTAGACTTCCAAGACCTGTAGTTCTCTGGCAGATCATCAAATTTTGTAAGACTTGTATTAGTAAGCTCACGTCGAATCATATACCTTGCAAACTCAGACATCTCTAACCTTTCAGTCTTTGTTACTGGAGGTGCCTGAAGATCACTTGGGTAATAGGAATTGAATGCTGAGGGATAGTATGGGTTCGCTGATACATTTAATCCAGCTGAATCCTTTTCTTTCACTGATCTTAATGGAGGTGACTGTGATGGACCCCATACTTGTTTGTTTACAAGAGGTTGTGTGATTTGTGCATTGACACCTGAGCTGCTTATCCGCTGAATTGCATCTGTTCTGGCTGGAGCAATTGGATCACTATTGAGATGTAAATCATTTGTGGTAGGGTGCACATCATTCCAACCTCTGTCTTTATGAGCATTGCCTCCTTCTTCCTCTTCAAAGGAGTTGTAGTGTTTTCCACTCTGGTTAAGAACATAATCACATGTTCTCTTCTCTGGGTAGTCTGATCCCACCAGACTGACAGAATATTCTAGGAGCTCTTCTGTATTGGCTGCCTCAAATACCTTTAATCTTGCCATGGCGACAGCTACTTCTTTTTCATTTTGCAGTATTTCTAAATCTGTTTTTTTTTCGCTGCTTCTAATTCTTTTTCCTTCTCCCATTTTGCTGCTTCTAATTCTTTTTCCTTCTCCTGTTTTGCTGCCTCCATTTTCAGTGTTGCTTCTTTTTTGCTAAAAGAGGCGCGCACCATTGCAGCTTCTGCTTCTGCACGTGCTTTGATAATGGCGGAGCTTATAGATGAAGAGGAAGTACTTCTAGATTTAGCAGAATGAATTGTTGAGGCAGCACGCTGTGATCTGGATTCTAGCAAGTCTGCAATCCTGCTTTCAACTGTTGCTAATGTGCTTTGCACTAGTTTCTTGCGCTGTAGATTAGATTCATTAAACTGGGTTTGAATTTGCACAGTTTCCTCAACATGAGTTTTTGATAGCAGATTAAAATATTTGCGTGACAACCTTTCATAATTTTCATAACAAGCATTAAGTCTGTCAGCAATCTTGTTTAGTTGTTCTTTGTCATTAATAGTTTCATTTGCTAAAGATACACATTTTCTAAGCTTCTCCCACATTTCATCCAATGCATCCACTAATTCATCTTTCTCAGCTTGATAACTTTGTATGACTTTCTCAGTGGGTTTTATTGTACGCTGTGGTCTAATGCTCTGCTCTTTCTCCTGTGACAGTGTATCTTGTATTGCAAGTTCTTTTTCAGACATTTTAAGAAACTAGATTAGAGCTATTTTAACTGCAGTCATAAATTTCTCTGAGGAAACTGACAGTTTATACAAAAGTTCAGTGTACACTTCTCTGTTGCAGATATCTTGTGTGAGACAGTGCAGATGCTTAATGAAATCTTCCTTGTTAAATGCAGAAACATTTACTGAGCTGTGTGCAGCAAGCAATGTAGCTTCTCATTTATATTATATAAAGTCCTTAGTTACACACTGAGCTGTGTACAGTTTACCAAACATGAGTCTTTCTATTGAAGATTAATAACTCTGAAGGTAATTCTTTTTACTATTCTGATTTCATTTACTGATTTGCAAGATGACTGCCTTATGATGTAAAGTTAAACATGCAATTCAACTTACAGTTTAGTAGAATCCAGCAGAGTAGCTTAACTCAGACAAATTCCACAGCAGAGATTTATGAATCCTTCATGCTTTATTGTTGCAAGACAAGAATTCTGAGGTTCCAGAAGTGGTAATTGCCAGGTAAAAAGAATTTGTCTCTACAAAGCTATTAGCAGAGTTCTAGCAAACTTACACATTGAAAGTGAAACTAATTTACACACACAAGTGAAACAAAATGGAGGCAGGAAGTGACCTCAAAAAGGTCAGAGGTAGAACAGAGAATATACATTAAATTGAATACAATAATAAAACATAACACTAGAGGGAGCACAAAAACTAAAATAGCATTTAAAGATGTACATATGAATATATGGACAGAACAGTAGCTACAATGTAACTATTAGTTATATTGTAGCTAGCTTAGGTTTTATTTTACAGTTAAATATTTAGTTTCATTATTCATTATTTCATTATTGATAGTAATTTTTATTTAGGTTTATTTTGATTATATTAAAGTTAGGGGTGTTAGGGTAAGGGTTATGTTAGGGTTAGTGTTAGACTTAGGGTTAGGTTTAGGGGTTAAAAACTTTAGTATAGTGGGAGCGGTGACGTTGGGGCCAGCAGATTAGGGGATAATAATATTTAAATAGTGTTTGTGATGTGGGAATGCGGAGGTTTAGGGGTTATTATGTTTATTATAGTGGCAGCGATGTCCGGAGCAGCAGATTAGGGGTCAATAATTGTATTTTAGTGCTTGTGATGTGGGAGGGCCTTGGTTTAGGGGTTAATAGGTAGTTTATGGGTGTTAGTGTACTTTTTAGCACTTTTGTTATGAGTTTTATGTTACGGCTCTGCAACATAAAAGCCATAACTACTGACTTTCAGTTTACGGTACGAATCTTGATGGTATAGGCTGTACTGGT